>NC_085941.1:5000-7500 GCF_963556715.1 Cydia fagiglandana | reverse complement strand
TCTTAAACCTATTTTTTAAACGGGGTCAAGTAATCAAGATCAAAAAATGTGTCAAAAAGTGCAAGACAAAAAACTGAATTTTCAAATGATATTTACGTAAAACCACGCTGTTTTAAGGAGTGGCGCGACTAGATATTACTTTACGCAGAAACTAATCTATAGAAAATTCTGAAATTTTGTATGGTTACTGTCCAATAACAGATATATTAAAGCAGTATGAAATAAGTGTGCGTCGTCTTTCAAAGTTTTGAGAAATTAAATGTCAAAGTAACAATTTTCTTGAAGTAAGTTTTTTAGGTTACAAAATCTTGAATATCTCGAGAACTATTACACTAATCAGAGTTCTGTTTGCTGTTATATATTAACAATAAGTTTTAAAATCGAATCCTATTATCAAAATTAGCCACACTTATACGGGATTCAAAATTAGTCAGTTGAAATCATAAAATCTTAAAACTCTAATTACAGATAATTTAAATGAACAAAAAGCCTCAAAATTATTTTTAAACCTATTTTTTAAACGGGGTCAAGTAATCAAGATCAAAAAATGTGGCAAAAAGTGCAAGACAAAAAAGTGAATTTTCAAATGATATTTACGTATGACCACGCTGTTTTAAGGAGTGGCGCGACTAGATATTACTTAACACTGAAACTACTTAATAGAAAATTATGAAATTTTGTATGATTACTGTCCAATAACAGATACTTTGAAGAAATGTGAAATAAATATGCGTCGTCTCTCAGAGTTTTGAGAAATTAAATGTCAAAGTTACAAGTTTCATGAAAATAAGTTATTAGGTTACAAAATCTCGAATATCTCAAGAACTATTACACCAATCAGAGTTTTGTTTTCTGTTATATGTTTTTAATAAGTTTAACAATCAAATCCTATTATCAAAATCAGCCACACTTATACGGGATTCAAAATTAGTCAGTTGAAATCATAAAATCTTAACACTCTAATTACAGATAATCTAACTGGACAACAAGCGTCAAAACTATTCTTAAACCTATTTTTTAATGAAGTAGAAGTAATCAAGATCAAAAAATGTGGAAAAAAGTGCAAGACAAAAAAGTGAATTTTCAAATGATATTTACGTCAAACCACGCTGTTTTAAGGAGTGGCGCTACTATATATTACTTTACACTAAAACTAGTAGATAGAAAATTCTGAAATTTTGTATGATTATTGTCCAATAACAGTTACATTAAAATTATATAAAAAAAGTATGCGTCATCACTCAAATTCTCGAAGAATTAAATGTCAAAGTTGAAAGTTTTTGAAAATAAGTGTTTAGGTTAGTAAATCTTGAATATCTCGAGAACTATTACACCAATCTGAGTTCTGTTTTCTGCTATACAGTCCTAGTGGATTCAGAAATCCAATTCTAATATCAAAATTAGCCTTACTTATCGGGAACTAGATTTTTTCAAAACACGTGGTTTTAGTTTTTCTTCGAAATCTTCGGGGTTTTCATCAAGAAAATTATGAAACTTGCACAGATTATAGAGTTTATATAGTCGCTTTGGTTAATATATAGAAAATAGTATGTAAAAGATCTACTTTGCGAGTAATAGGCGATTAAGTCACTTTCTTTCCGACGGGTGTCATTCTGAATCCCTAACAACGTTTGTCCTAAAGTCACTTGCTCTAACTGGTTTGTCCTAATGGGCACATGCCCTAACGATCAATTGCCATAACGATTATTTTCCATAATGTAATGGTTAGCCTAAGAATCATTTGACCTAAGCATTTATACCATAACTATCAAGATCCCTAAAGTATTTTACCATATTTTCGAAATCCCGAACAATGTTTGGCATAAAATAACATGCTCTAACTGTTTTGACCTAATGGCTATTGCCCTAATGATCTATTATCATAACAGTTACTTTTCCTATTGATCAATTATCATAACAATTACTTTCCATAATGAATGGTAACGAACTGTTGCCACAAAAGTGGGTTAGGTTAGGTTAGAACTGTGACCGTCGAAAAAACGAACTGCTGCCACAAAAGTGGGTTAGGTTAGGTTAGAACTGTGACCCTCAAAAAAAACGAACTGCTGTCACAAAAGTGGGTTAGGTTAGGTTAGAAATGTGACCCTCGAAAAAAACGAACTGCTGCCACAAAGGTGGGTTAGGTTAGGTTAGAACTATGACCCTCAAAAAAAAAAACGAACTGCTGCCACAAAAGTGGGTTAGGTTAGGTTAGGTTAGGTTAGGTTAGGTTAGGTTAGGTTAGGTTAGGTTAGGTTAGGTTAGGTTAGGTTAGGTTAGGTTAGGTTAGGTTAGGTTAGGTTAGGTTAGGTTAGGTTAGGTTAGGTTAGGTTAGGTTAGGTTAGGTTAGGTTAGGTTAGGTTAGGTTAGGTTAGGTTAGGTTAGGTTAGGTTAGGTTAGGTTAGGTTAGGTTAGGTTAGGTTAGGTTAGGTTAGGTTAGGTTAGGTTAGGTTAGGTTAGGTTAGGTTAGGTTAGGTTAGGTTAGGTTAGGTTAGGTTAG